>NC_092104.1:9405817-9415817 GCF_045679555.1 Salvelinus alpinus | reverse complement strand
TAACCAAATATAACTTCTACAATCAAGACAGGATAACCAAATATAACTTCTACAATCAAGACAGGATAACCAAATAGAACTTCTACAATCAAGACGGGATAGCCAAATATAACTTCTACAATCAAGACGGGATAACCAAATATAATTTCTACAATCAAGACGGGATAACCAAATAGAACTTCTACAATCAAGACGGGATAACCAAATAGAACTTCTACAATCAAGACGGGATAACCAAATAGAACTTCTACAATCAAGACAGGATAACCAAATATAACTTCTACAATCAAGACGGGATAACCAAATAGAACTTCTACAATCAAGACGGGATAACCAAATAGAACTTCTACAATCAAGACGGGATAACCAAATATAACTTCTACAATCAAGACAGGATAACCAAATAGAACTTCTACAATCAAGACGGGATAACCAAATAGAACTTCTACAATCAAGACGGGATAACCAAATAGCTTCAGAAGATAAACCACGTTTCTTGTAGTCACTTTTTTCTCAACTTGTTTGTATTACTTTCTAGTACGTCAAGCTAGCTTACAGAGTAGCTATACATAACTAGCCAGTTAGCTATGCACATTCCATTGTTTAGCTAGCTAAGTAGCTAGCTGGTTGATGTTTTCCTTTGTAATCAGAGCAGATGAAAGCAACATTCACCTCTAGAAATGCTGTTTACATTGATATTCATACTGAATGAAGCAGTTAAGGGACCTCTTGCCCACCCGTCACTTTTTCACTTCATTTAAGGGGGAATTTCACTTTAAAATGTTCTGTGCCGCTGACTTAAGAGCTTGTAGTTTTAGAGCTTGTAGTTCTTGACGGGCCAGTTGGGAAGGATGTTGTGTGTTTTAGAGCTTGTAGTTCTTGATGGGACAGTTGGGAAGGATGTTGTGTGTTTTAGAGCTTGTAATTCTTGATGGGACAGTTGGGAAGGATGTTGTGTGTTTTAGAGCTTGTAGTTCTTGATGGGCCAGTTGGGAAGGATGTTGTGTGTTTTAGAGCTTGTAGTTCTTGACGGGCCAGTTGGGAAGGATGTTGTGTGTTTTAGAGCTTGTAATTCTTGATGGAACAGTTGGGAAGGATGTTGTGTGTTTTAGAGCTTGTAATTCTTGATGGACCAGTTGGGAAGGATGTTGTGTGTTTTAGAGCTTGTAATTCTTGACGGGCCAGTTGGGAAGGATGTTGTGTGTTTTAGAGCTTGTAATTCTTGATGGGACAGTTGGGAAGGATGTTGTGTGTTTTAGAGCTTGTAGTTCTTGAGGGGCCAGTTGGGAAGGATGTTGCGTGGAGCTTGTAGGTCTTGATGGGACTCTTTTTCCCTGCCCACTGTACTGGACGTCCACCTTAACCATAACTGAATCTGGTTCTAAAATAGCTTTTTAATTGGCTGGCGTAGATGTAAGTGAAGAGCGTCTTTATGGTCCTGTGCACTTGGCTGTAATTTGTTGTAAAAGGCAACATACTGTAGTATCACACGGCACTAAAACAACAGACAGCTTGTTAAGCTGTTAAACAGTGCACAGATGGAGATACATACAGCAGCTCTCTCTTTCTCTCTCTCTTTCTCTATCCCTCTCTCGTTCTCCCTTAATCTCTCTCTCTCTCTCTCTCTCTCTCTCTCTCTCTCTCTCTCTCTCTCTCTCTCTCTCTCTCTCTCTCCTGTTTACAGTGGATGTATTCCTCCCGTACTTGATCAGGCCTTTGACATGGAGTATCTGGTATGACCACCTCACCCTGCTTTGTCATGAAGTTTGCACTAGCCTATTCCACTATTCCCATCAGGATATACACTAGCCTATTCCACTATTCCCATCAGGATATGCACGAGCCTATTCCACTATTCCCATCAGGATATGAACTAGCCTATTCCACTATTCCCATCAGGATATGCACTAGCCTATTCCACTATTACCATCAGGATATACACTAGCCTATTCCACTATTCCCATTGGGATATACACTAGCCTATTCCACTATTCCCATCAGGATATACACTAGCCTATTCCATTATTCCCATCAGGATATACACTGGCCTATTCCACTATTCCCATCAGGATATACACTAGCCTATTCCACTATTCCCATCAGGATATACACTAGCCTATTCCACTATTCCCATCAGGATATACACTAGCCTATTCCACTATTCCCATCAGGATATACACTGGCCTATTACACTATTCCCTTCCTTCTGCAAAGAATAACCAAGTTTATTTTCTGTTGTACTCCGGTAACATACAGTCTGTACGACTCACATCACATAGGCCGAAATGGCACCCTATTCCCTTCATAGTGGACTACACTTGACCAGAGAAGGTAGTGCACTATGTATGGATTAGGGTACCATTTCAGACACAATACGATACCATTTCAGACACAGTACGGTACCATTTCAGACACAGTACGGTACCATTTCAGACACAGTACGGTACCATTTCAGACACAGTACGGTACCATTTCAGACACATTACGGTACCATTTCAGACACAGTACGGTACCATTTCAGACACAGTACGGTACCATTTCAGACACATTACGGTACCATTTCAGACACAGTACGGTACCATTTCAGACACATTATGGTACCATTTCAGACACAATACGGTACCATTTCAGACACAGTACGGTACCATTTCAGACACAGTACGGTACCATTTCAGACACAATACGGTACCATTTCAGACACTATACGGTACCATTTCAGACACAGTACGGTACCATTTCAGACACAATACGATACCATTTCAGACACAATACGTTACCATTTCAAACACAATACAATACCATTTCAGACACAATACAATACCATTTCAGACACAATACGGTACCATTTCAGACACAATACGGTACCATTTCAGACACAATACGGTACCATTTCAGACACAATACGGTATCATTTCAGACGTATCTTTATAATATTCCATTCGTACTGCGTCAGACAGACAGTGTCCCTGCATCCTAATACAGGTCTTAATACACGTCAGTGGATTAAGGACTTGTAAATCAGCATTTCACTGTAATACTGTTGTATTCGGCGCATGTGACAAATAACATTTGATTTAATTTGACTGATGGTGTCCCTGCATCCTAATACAGGTCTTTATTCATTACAACCCCCCTGCATCATGGCTGTTGGTGGTAAATGAATTTAGAGGAATGTGATGGTAATTTACCCGAAGGCTGCACTCGTACAAAACCCTTGACGTTGAGGAAAGGTCCGTCTGCCTCCTCTCTCACAATTATCTATGCAAATCTATGCGAGACTAAACGCTTTATAATCTCATTGGTATTTTTTGTGCACACTGATGTTAACATGGTAGCGTATGACATTTAACCAGTCACCTACTCCAAGGGTTGAAAATACCTTATATCACCCAGTCACTTCTAATGTTGGGCTCCCGAGTGGCACAGCGGTCTAAGGAACTGCATCTCAGGGCTAGAGGCATCACTACAGACCCTGGTTAGATCCTGGGCTGTATCACAACCGGCCATGATTGGGAGGGCGGCGAACAATTGGCACAGCGTCGTCCGGGTTTGGCTCGGGGTAGGCCGTCATTCAGTAAAATTTTTACAAAATAATGTCAGCAAGCCAAATGACTTTTAACCTTTATTTAAACAGGAAGTCTTTTTGAGAAGATGTATTTCCTAAAGGAGACCTGGCCAAGAAGTGCAGCTTTGTAACAATACATACCATCGTAAGAATAAAGCGACAAAAGACAACCGGCCATGACAACCGGACAACCGGACAACCGGCCATGTCAATCACAAACACCTTCCTCTCTATCCGTCGTCACTGTAGTGACCTTGCCTTCACCGATCTGTCGGCCTCCTGGTTACTGTTCGACTACAGTAGCTACAACAGTAGAGCACTGATACACAGATGAAATGGTTACTGTTGGCAGGGGGAGTGGGACCAGGCCGGTCTGAAGAATACAAACAGGTACACTGTTAAGAATGGAAACATTTACATGTATTCTGTTACACATGACATTTCAATCACTTTACATTAGACATTGAACTTATAGGACTGGAAATATGGTGACTTTTGTTGTACTCCGATATGATTGTTTGCGGCTAGTAGGACACAAATAATACAGAGAGTTGATGAGACCGTGTTGTAGCTACTGTAGTGTTTAATAGAACAGGAGTCTTTGGTTCCTCCGTGGATACAGGGGGTATTACAGAGTGAGTTATAGATCTCATCAGACCAATGACAGGACTTGTATCATGGCATATTTGAACGCTTTAGGTCCCGCTATGATATCTACACTGACTATACAAAACATTAGGAACACCTTCCTCATATTGAGTTGCACCCCCCCTTTTGCCCTCCGAACAGCCTCGGTTCATCAGGACATGGACTCTACAAGGTGGTGAAAGCGTTCCACAGGGATGCTGGCCCATGTTGACTCCAATGCTTCCCACAGTTGTATCAAGTTGGCTGGATGTCCTTTGGGTGGTGGACCATTCTTGATACACGCGGGAAACTGTTGAGGGTGAAAAACCCAACTGTGTTGCAGTTCTTGACACAAACCGGTGCGCCTGGCACCTACTGCCATATCCTGTTCAAAAGTTCTTAAATCTGTTGTCTTGCCCATTTACCCTCTGAATGGCACACATACACAATCCGTCTCAATTGTCTTAAGGCTTAAAAATCCTTCTGTAACCTGTCTCCTCCCTTTCATCTACACCAGTGGTTCCCAAATGTTCTATAGTCCCGTACCCCTTCAAACATTCAACCTCCAGCTGCGTACCCCCTCTAGCACCAGGGTCAGCGCACTCTCAAATGTTGTTTTTTTGCCATCTTTGTAAGCCTGACACACACACACACACACACACACACACACACACACACACACACACACACACACACACACACACACACACACACACACACACACACACACACACACACACACACACACTATACGATACATTTATTAAACATAAGAATGAGTGTGAGTTTTTGTCACATCCTGGCTCGTGGGAAGTGACAAAGAGCTCTTATAGGACCAGGTCACAAATAATAATATAATAATAATCAATCATTTTGCCCTTTATTTAACCATCTTACACATAAAACCTTATTTGTG
The DNA here is from genome assembly GCF_045679555.1 of Salvelinus alpinus. Lineage (NCBI taxonomy): Eukaryota > Metazoa > Chordata > Actinopteri > Salmoniformes > Salmonidae > Salvelinus > Salvelinus alpinus. The sequence continues at coordinate 9,410,709 of NC_092104.1, read as the reverse complement.
TGAATAACTCACCACAGGTTAATGAGAAGGGTGTGCTTGAAAGGATGCACATAACTCTGCAATGTTGGGTTGTATTGGAGAGTCTCAGTCTTAAATCATTGACCACACACAATCTGGGCCTGTATTTAGTTTTCATGCTACCATCCAGAAGGCGTGGTCAGTACAGGTGCATCAAAGCTGGGACCGAGAGACTGCTAAACTGCTTCTATCTCAAGGCCATCAGACTGCTAAACAGCCACCACTAACTCAGAGAGGCTGCTGCCTAGATTGAGACCCAATCACTGGCCACTTTAACAAATGGATCACTAGTCACTTTAAACAATGCCGCTCTAAATAATGGCACTTTAATAATGTTTACATATTTTACATTACTCATATCATATGTATATACTATATCATATATATATAAAATCTACTGCACCTTGCCTATGCCGCTCGGCCATCACTCATCCATATATTTACATGTACATATTCTCATTCACCCCTTTAGATTTGTGTGTATAAGGTAGTTGTTGTGGAATTGTTAGATTACTTGTTAGATATTACTGCAGTGTCGGAACTAGAAGCACAAGCATTTCGCTACACTCGTATTAACATCTGCTATCCATGTCTATGTGACCAATAACATTTGATTTGATTTGAACAATAAGGGATCATAGCTTTCACCTGATCAGTAATTTATTTTTTACACTCTATTATTATACTGAACAAAAATATAAATGCAACATGCAACAATTTCAATTTTTTTATTGAGTTACAGTTTATAGAAGGAAATCAGTCAATTAAAAAAACATATTTAGGCCATCATTTATGGATTTCTCATGACTGGGGAGGGGCCCACCAGCTTACGAGCCAAGCCCACCAACTTACGAGCCAAGCCCACCCACTGGGGATCCAGGCCCAGCTAATCAGAATGAGGTTTTCCTCACAAAAGGGCTTTATTACAGACAGAAATATGCTATCAAATCCCATTGATAGAAAAACTTTAATTATTGCATCCTTTCCTAAATTAGCCATGGATGGAGATAGGGATTTGGACTTGTGGTTTTACTTAATTCTCCGTACAATGATTATAACGGTGATTCTGATCCTACCATTAATTCATACATTGTTGTGTCCCTGGCCTGACAGGATGGAAGTTCAACATGTAGCTAGATGTAGAAGGCTAATGTTAACTAGCTAACGTGGCACCACTCAACATACGAGAGCTGCTGCATTCACCACGCAGACTTTGGAAACCACCCTAGTAAATGGAGTGTGTGTGTGTGTGTGTGTGTGTGTGTGTGTGTGTGTGTGTGTGTGTGTGTGTGTGTGTGTGTGTGTGTGTGTGTGTGTGTGTGTGTGTGTGTGTGTGTGTGTGTGTGTGTGTGTGTGTGTGCGCATATATGTGTGTGACATCTAGTATTTATCTGTGTATGTTTTAAGGTGAAAGAGAGGAAGAGATTTTTGAGACATGAAACTTTAATGTTAAAACAGTTTGGAATTTTATTGATGTCAAAAGTTTCTTAGATACAGTTTGAAATTTATATTTTATGAGAACTCTTTAATTATTAGATATAGGAATTAAATGCATTAGATTCAATTAGATAAGGTTATCGTACATATTTATCATACATATTTACATATTTCTAAAAGAGTTTAACTCTGAAGCAAGTTATGCTTTCTAATTCATTATTTAGATGTGATGCAATGAATACGTTCCAAACTATCAAACAGAAAATCAAATACACTGAACAGAAATGTAACACGCAACAAAATCAAAGATTTTACTGAGTTACAGTTTATATAAGGAAATCAGTCAATTTAAATAAATAAATTAGGCCCTAATCTATGGATTTCACATGACTGGGAATACAGATATGCATCTGTTGGTCACAGATACCTTTAAAAAAAGGTAGGGGTGTGGATCAGAAAACCAGTCAGTATCTGGTGTGACCACCATTTGCCTCATGCAGCGTGACACATCTCCTGGAACACACAGCGTACACGTAGATCCAGAGCATTCCAAACATGCTCATTGGGTGACATGTCTGGTGAGTATGCAGGCCATGGAAGAACTGGGACATGTTCAGCTTCCAGGAATTGTGAACAGATCCTTGTGACATGGGGCTGTGCATTATCTAGCTGAAACACGAGGTGATGGTGGCAGATGAATGGCACGACAATGGGCCTCAGGATCTCGTCACAGTGTCTCGTTAAAAAAAAAAAAAATTCTTCCAGTACAAGGTGAGTAATCGCTGTCTTGATATCTAGAAGCTCTTTTCTGTCATAAGAGACGGTGGCAGAAACATTATGTACAAAATAAGTTTCAAATAACATGAAAAGATCTTGATAAAATATACCCATACCATAACCTCACCGCCACCACGGGACACTGTTCATAACGTTGACATCAGCAAACCGCTCCCCCACAGGTCTGCCATCTGCCCGGTACAGTTTAAACCGGGAATCATCCGTAAAGAGCACACCAGTGGCCATCGAAGGTGAGCATTTGCCCACTGAAGTCTGTTACTACGCGTAACTGCGGTCAGGTCAAGACCCCCGTGAGGACGACAGACAACAAACACAATTGCATTTTATCTATGGCAATTTCAATTCACAGAAATACTGTGACGAGATCCTGAGGCCCATTGTCGTGCCATTCATCCGCCACCATCACCTCGTGTTTCAGCATGATAATGCACAGCCCCATGTCACAAGGATCTGTGGAAAGATATAGAGCGTCGGCCAGCAGTGAGGGGGATGCTGAAAGATATAGAGCGTCGGCCAGCAGTGAGGGGGATGCTGAAAGATACAGAGCGTCGGCCAGCAGTGAGGGGGATGCTGAAAGATATAGAGCGTCGGCCAGCAGTGAGGGGGATGCTGAAAGATACAGAGCGTCGGCCAGCAGTGAGGGGGATGCTGAAAGATGTAGAGCGTCGGCCAGCAGTGAGGGGGATGCTGAACCCTGTAAAGAGAGGTTGAGCAGGTCATACCTTAGATGTAGAAGGTCATAGCCCTGTAACCTAGTCCCTTCTTTCTCACTGGGACTCCCCTGAACATGCACGCACGCACCTACCTACCTACCCACCCACCCACCCACCCACCTACCTACCCACCAACCCACCCACCCACCCACCCACCCACCCACCCACCCACCCACCCACCTACCTACCTATCTACCCACCCACCCACCCACCAACCCACCCACCAACCCACCCACCCATCCACCTACCTACCTACCTACCTACCTACCCTCCTACCCACCTACCTACCTACCTACCTACCTACCTACCTTCCTTCCTTCCTTCCTTCCGTCCTTCCTAACAATGTGTCCCCAGATAACAGCAGTAGGCAAATGACATTACCGATCCGTAGAACAGTTGATTAATGAATCCAATGGAACAGCTGAATTTATAACCACATGTGGGTTGTATGTAGAAAACATGTATAATGTATGCATGAGCGTGTGGGTGTTTAAATGAGCGTGTGTGTGCATTACTTTGATTCTAATACACTGAGTAAATAACTGGTGAATAAATAATTCTCCACGTGTACACTGTTAAAATGAAGTGCTCTGTAACACTTAAACTAGTGTCAACTGAGCTGCCACCACCTTAATAAAGGAGACCAAACCTTAACTTTTCTGGAGTATTGAAACACATGGTTTGTCAGGGTATTGGGGCAGATTTAATGTGTTCTGAAACATTAACCCTGAGGTGTTCTGAAACACGGCGTGGTGTGTTATAACACCACATATTCAGTAGGTTAAGAATGCTATTATGGTGTTTCAAGTCCCGTGCAGCATTAGATCCCTTCTCTTTTGGTGTAGTTTCCTCTCTCAAGCTCCTAAACATTATAGGTATGCACGTCAGGAAAAAATCGTGCCCAAATGAAACGGCCTCGTACTCTGTTCTAGATCATACAATATGCATATTATTATTACTATTGGATAGAAAACACTCTCAAGTTTCTAAAACTGTTTGAATTATATCTGTGAGTAAAACAGAACTCATTTGGCAGCAAACTTCCATACAGGAAGTGAAAAATCTGAAAACAAGGCTCTGTTTCAGGGCCTGCCTATTCAACTGGCTTTTATTTATCGATATGTATGCACTTCATACGCCTTCCACTAGATGTCAACAGGCAGTGGAAGGTGGAATGGGGTGTCTAGCTTGATCTGAGGCCGAACAAGAGCTTTTGGAGTGACAGGTCCGGTATTTTCTTTGTCGGCGCGCGAGGGACCTCGACATTGTCTTCTGAAAAGCGTTCGGTATACACGGCGAATATCTCCGGCTCTGATTTTATTTGATACATATGATAATAACATCATAAAGTAGGTTTTTTCAACCGAGTTTTATCAGTTTATTCAACGTTTATTGGGACTTTTGGAGTTTTCCGTTCTTTGCGCCAAGAGAGGATGGGAATGTTAGCAACCTTGGCTAGCATTGTGGCGCGAATTCGACAGAAGAAATGGACATTCTAAAACCAAACAATGATTTATTCTGGAAATAGGACTCCTTGTACAACATTCTGATGGAAGCTCAGCAAAAGTAAGACAACATTTATGATGTTATTTCGTATTTCTGTGTAATATGTTGATGCCTATTCTCCGCCGTGTTGGTGAGCGCTGTCTCACAATAACCCAAGCTGTATGTTGTGGTAAAGTTATTTTTAAAAATCTAACACAGCGTTTGCATTAAGAACCAGTGTATCTTTCATTTGCCATACAACAAGTATTTTTATGTAAAGTTTATGATGAGTTCTTTGGTCAGATTAGGTGAGTGTCCAAAATATCTCCGGACATTCTGGGGAATTGTTGCTACGTATTCACAATGTATAACCACGATTTGCAGCTCTAAATATGCACATTTTCGAACAAAACATAAATGTATTGTATAACATGATGTTAT
>NC_092104.1:9375817-9400817 GCF_045679555.1 Salvelinus alpinus | reverse complement strand
ATCTCTCTCTTACTATCTCTCTCTCTCTCTCACACCTCTCTCACTGTATCTCTCTCTTACTATCTCTCTCTCTCTCTCTCACGTCTCTCTCACTGTATCTCTCTCTCACGTCTCTCTCACTGTATCTCTCTCTTACTATCTCTCAAGTCTCTCAAGTCAAAGGGGTTTTATTGGGAAAAGTGTTTACATTACCAAAGCAAGTTAAATAAAGTGAGAAGATACAACATCAACAAAACAACTATTAGAATTGAACAGTAATATTGCACTGAAAAAGGTTTCAAATAGATAAAGACATTTCAAGTGTTATATTATCAGCTATGTACAGTGTTTTAGTAGTGTGCAAATAGTAGTACGAATAGTAGGGAAAGATAAATAAACAGATACATATTGGTGGTATTTACTGGTTGCCCTTTTGTCATGGCAACAGGCCACAAATCTTGCTGCTGTGATGGAACACTGCGGTATTTCACCTAACCGATATGAGAGTTCATCAATGTTTGATTTGTTTTCAAATTCTTTGTGGGTCTGTGGGAAATATGTATCTCTAATGTGGTCATACATTTGGCAGGAGGTTTGGAAGTGCAGCTCAGTTTCCACCTCATTTTGTGGGCAGTGGGCACATGTCTTCTCTCGAGAGGCTATGCTCAGTTAATCGGTACATAGTCATGGATTTTCTTAATTTTGGGTCTCTCCTGTCTCTCTCCCAGTCTCTCTCTCTCCGTCTCTCTCTCACCGTCTTTTTTCCCATCTCTCTCTCTCTCCGTCTCTCTCTCCGTCTCTCTCTCTGTCTCTCTGTCTCTCTGTCTCTCTGTCTCTCTGTCTGTCTGTCTGTCTGTCTCTGTCTGTCTGTCTGTCTGTCTGTCTGTCTGTCTGTCTGTCTGTCTGTCTGTCTGTCTGTCTGTCTGTCTGTCTGTCTGTCTGTCTGTCTCTCTGTCTGTCTGTCTGTCTGTCTGTCTGTCTGTCTGTCTGTCTGTCTGTCTCTTCTCTCTCCCCATCTCTTGCTTTATCTCTCTCTGACCTTACTGAGGTAAAACCTGACTGATACATCACTACTAACAGGCCAATTTAACATAAAACATTTAGACAACTCTATCTGCTTAACGTCTACAAAGGTATGATATTTTAAAAAGCTAATATATGATAGCTTGTTATCTGTGAAGTTATTTTATTTTAAATGCTGCCCAATATGACTTGAAATTGTGTTATGTTGTTATGTAGACCGATTTCTTTAAAATATTTAAATAAATAAAGCATTTGATTCGTCCGTTCGCTCAACGTTGGAGTATCATTTTACTTCCAGTATTTAAGTAATATCTTCTTCAATATAAGTGACAAACAGAATATTGTCCGACCCGTTGGGTGTCTCACCGCACCCCCAGATGCCATGTCTTGAAATATGCAGATAGACGGATTAAAAGTAAACTTACATTGTAAAACTTCTGACAGCCAGCTTTCATAATAACTCTGCCCATAACTTTTGGACTTTATAGCACTCCCAGAAGGCATGAATTATTAAGTAATTGTTAGTTTTACACTTAAGACATGACTCTGCCGTTGTGCTGTAGAATTTGTGAATTTTGTTTTTTATGTTCCAACATTCCTCCACCTTGTACCAATATCTTTTTTTTTAAGTCTTAGGTTCCAATAGTTTTAGTTGTATTTCTTTTTGGGTTGTCAGTTGGATAAGCTCTCTACAAGGTTTTGTAAATCTTACCTATCATATGAGTATATTTTCTAACTCAAATAGGATTCCCTCAACACTGCTCTGATGTCCAAAAGCTTTCAAGGTCAAAATTTTTGTGATATAAAACTTTTAAGTTGCATATATTAGAAAATGTCTACATTGGTCAATCTAAAATGGCTTTTTGAAATAGTACTGTTATTTCCTATTACCAGGTCATTTACGGTTTTTATGCCTTTAGTTTTCCATGTTGGACAATTTATCGGGTGAATTGTGGAAAGCGAACCGCGGACGTTCCATACGGGTGTACTTTTAGGGAGTGATATCGGTTCTTGTAGAATCCGTTTAATTTTCATTGTATGTGTCCGTTGTAAGTGTTTATTTTAAATCAACCCTGTTTGATTAATACGTATCAAGTCTGGGAAGACTTTTACCATTCTGTTGCTTATGAGTTTTGTTATATTATTGTCACAATTGATTAAATGCATGGGTCTGTAATCAGTAGGGGACTCTCCAGATTTTCCTGCTTTTTAATACAACTGAAATAACAGTTTGATGCGAAAGCACTGAATTGAGTGCCGTGTGTGTTGTCGTAAATAGCAGCACTACTTTGTCCCAGAATATCAAATAACAGTGTCTAATCTTTCATTTTGGATAATTTCAATTATTTTTGTGATTATTTTTTTATCTGCTGATAGTTGTTTCAGGGTTACTGAGTTGAAGAAGGCTGTAGGATCAGTCCAACTGTTATTTCATTCTGATTTATAGAGATTTTCATATAAGCTTTTAAAATAGTTTTTAATCATTTTGTTGTTTCTAATTAAAGCATTAGTATCTTTTTAAAACTATAACTGGCTTGGCGTGTATTCGTTTTGTGAGGGCTGTGAGGTGTTTACCAGGTTTCTTTCAAATATAAAAGATCATATTTATTTTTCTTCTATTCCTTGTAAAGATATTTTATGAGCTTTTTCTAAGACAGGATTTCATTTTTATGAAATGTTTATTTCTAACTCAGATTTTAACTTTCGCAGAGTAAGAGGTTATCATTCCCCTAATGTACGCCTTAAAGGCATCCCAAATTATGTCGGGGGTTGGCCTTTCTCTGTCCTTTATATCTACATCTTGTCGTGGCAATTTACTATTAATTCTGATTCAACCCCCACAATCTGTAATGGTAAAGGTCTTTATTTTTTAAATGTTTGTATTTAATACATTTTGGGTCTCTGTTCATTCTCCATATTCTTTCACTGAGTGTATTTTCTGTTGGTATAATTAAGCATGATACAGGAGAATGATCTGATATCACTATATCATGGATTTTAGAACCCACTATATTGTTGAGGTCATTTTGGAGAGAGAAAAAAATGTAGTCAATTCTTGAATAGCTTTTCTTACTTCGAGAATATAAGAGTAATCTTTTGTAGTTGGGGATAATGATCTTCAAGTGTCCTGTAAAATATTTGTAGAGAAGAAAATCTTCAGCCTCTTTGGAGGCTCCTTGAATTTCCCTTTTTTATTGCTATGTCTGTCTAACTTGCTGAATACTTGATTTAGGTCACCTGCTAAAATAATAGTTCCTGTCTTGTTTTGCCCCTGGTGGGATATACAATAAAATGAACCTTTCTAGCGCTAGCGGAACCCCTCGACAACATTCCGCTGAAAAGGCAGCGCGGGAAATTCTAAAATATTTTTTTTGAAATATGTAACTTTCACACAATAACAAGTGCAATACACCAAATGAAAGATAAACTTCGTGTTCATCTACCCATCGTGTCCGATTTCAAAAAGGCTTTACAGCGAAAGTACAACATATGATTATGTTAGGTCAGATCCAAGTCAAAAAAACACAGCCATTTTTCCAGCCAAAGATAGGAGTCACAAAAAGCAGAAATATAGATCAAATTAATCACTAACCTTTGATGATCTTCATCAGATGACACTCATAGGACATCATGTTACACAATACATGTATGTTTTGTTCGATAATGTGCATATTTATATCCAAAAATCTCAGTTTACATTGGCAGGTTACATGCAGTAATGTTTTGATTCCAAAACATCCGGTGATTTTGCAGATAGCCACATCAAATCCCAGAAATACTCATAATAAACATTTTTATAAAATATTGCAAAAGAAAATTGTTGAAATCTTATACTGTACAGTAGATAACAACTTATCTCTAAAGTTATGTTATTGTAAAAAGATTATAGGTGATAGCTTGTTATCTCTAACGTTGTTATACCATATATTTTAGGCATCTCCCCAATTACTCCTTCATCATCCTTTATACTAGCACAGATACGTCCATGTACAGTGCCTTCAGAAACTATTCACACCCCTTGACTTTTCCCTCGTTTTGTTGTGTTACAAAGTGGAATGAAAATGGATTTAATTGTCATTTTTTGTCAACGATCTACAGAATCTCTTGTATCTCTGTGCAGCATGGCATTTCTTCTGCGTGGCAGTCCCGGAGGAAGTGTACGGCCGTGTACGGGTGCAGTTTAGAGGGAACATTGCCCATAATATAATGCAGCCTCCACTATGCTTGAAAATATGGAGAGTGGTACTGTGAATTTGGCCCAAACATAACACTTTGTATTCAGGACAAAAAGTTAATTGCTTGCCACATTTTCTGCAGTATTACTTTAGTGCCTTGTTGCAAACAGGACACCATTGGCCTCATGGTGAAATCCCTGAGCGGTTCCCTTCCTCTCCAGCAACTGAGTTAGGAAGGACGCCTGTATCTTTGTAGTGACTGGGTGTATTGATACACCATCCACAGTGTAATAATAACTTCACCTTGCTCAAAGGGATGTTCAATGTCAGCTTTTTTTATTAATTTTTTACTCATCTACCAATAGGTGCCCTTCTTTGCGAGAGATTGGAAAAATGTATTGGTGTTTGAGGTTGAGTCTGTGTTTGAAATTCACTGCTAGAGTGAGGGATGTGTGTGGGCTACAGAGATGAGATAGTCATTACAAATCATGTTAAACATAAGTCCATACAACTTATTATGTGACTTGTTAAGCACATTTTTACTCCTGAACGTATTTAGGCTTGCCATAACAAAGAGGTTAAATACTTATTAACTCAAAACATTTCACCTTTTCATTTTTCATTAATTTGTTTGTCTGTTTATTCTCCTTCCACTTTGACATTATGGGGTATTGTGTGTAGGCCGGTGACCAATAAAATATACATTTAATCCATTATAAATTCAGACTGTAACACAATAAAATATGGATAAAGTCAAGGGGTGTGAATACTTTCTGTAAGTCTATTATTGTAAATTGCTTTTGTAGCATTACCATAGCTTGATATTATAGCTCAACTCACCATGCAGTCCATCAAACATAATTGCCTCCCTATTTTAATTCACAGAGGTGTGAGTAGATAATACACACCTTCCTGGAAACACTCTATTCCATGTCACAGTTCTTGGTAGATGACCCCCTAATAGAGCGTAGCAGCTGTGGAGGGTCAGAAATGGAGCCAGGTGAACAGGTGTGTTCCTGTCAGTCTGTGACAAGGCTTTGGGGCTGAGATGGTTTGTAGGACATGGTCTGTATGGAGAAGAGGGCTCCTGCTAGCTGAGAGAGTGAGGGAGGAGTTAGAGAGAGAGAGGGAGGAGTTAGAGAGAGAGAGGGAGGAGTTAGAGAGAGAGAGAGAGGAATAGAGAGAGAGAGGGAGGAGTTAGAGAGAGAGAGGGAGGAGTTAGAGAGAGAGAGGGAGTTAGTGGAGTTAGTGGAGAGGCATATATCTTTTTATAATCATTCTGTCTTGTCGGGGTTATGGGACCACTTCCCTATATGAATGGTCTAGTATTTATTGTGCTATTTGGAATGTGTAGATCTACTGCCGCGTCAGACTACTCACTGACTGTTTACTCGCTACTGCCTATAGCACGGGATACTGGACGGGACACACACACACACACACACACACACACACACACACACACACACACACACAGACACAGACACAGACACAGACACACACAGACACACACAGACACACACAGACACACACACACACACACACCTTCATGCTTCAATGAAATCAGGCACACACAGACTCAGGCAAGAACATGTTGGATGGATAGAGGATGAGACACAGGTGAGGCCTGCCTGTATTAACAACAGGATGAGACACAGGTGAGGCCTGCCTGTATTAACAACAGGATGAGACACAGGTGAGGCCTGCCTGTATTAACAACAGGATGAGACACAGGTGAGGCCTGCCTGTATTAACAACAGGATGAGACACAGGTGAGGCCTGCCTGTATTAACAACAGGATGAGACACAGGTGAGGCCTGCCTGTATTAACAACAGGATGAGACACAGGTGAGGCCTGCCTGTATTAACAACAACAAAACGTACAGCCTGCACCCCAAGATGCTTTATTTACTGTTAGAGTGATGCTTTTCACTGTGCAGCTATTCATATCAGAGTACTGCAGGGACCAGACGATCCCATTTTGGAGGAGACAGATAGCTCTGTTCCCCAGAAGGCATAGTGCCACACTCAATAGATCTGAATTGATCTTAACAGGAGAGCCTGCTGCCAAACGCTAACATAATGTTAAGCTAATGCTATGCTAACACTAACGTAACACCAACCTGAAGTCAACATTGCCCAATGCTAAGTGCTAACTGATCTAAAAAATCAATCAATCAAATGTATTTTATAAAGACCTTTTTACATCAGTGGTTGTCACAAAGGGTCTATTTCACACTGTGGAGAGACCAGCCTCATTGCCAATCGCGAACAAAATTCTAACCAAACGTTAACATAATGCTAAAACAACATTAAGCTAACGCTGTTGTAACTTTCAGCCATTTTGTTTTGCTGAGCATCTGATGAGGGTGTGAAAATGAATGGGACCTTAATAAGACAGACACTAGACAGTTTAATGAGACAGACACTAGACAGTTTAATGAGACAGACACTAGACAGTTTAATGAGACAGACACTAGACAGTTTAATGAGACAGACACTAGACAGTTTAATGAGACAGACACTAGACAGTTTAATGAGACAGACACTAGACAGTTTAATGAGACAGACACTAGACAGTTTAATGAGACAGACACTAGACAGTTTAATGAGACAGACACTAGACAGTTTGGTTTTGCGGTTGGCGTTAGTGGAGGAAGCTCTTCAGGAAGGAGAGGAGCTAGCTAGCTGTTGGAGTTAGTGGAGGAAGCTCTTCAGGGAGGAGAGGAGCTAGCTAGCTGTTGGCGTTAGTGGAGGAAGCTCTTCAGGGAGGAGAGGCGCTAGCTAGCTAGCTGTTGGCGTTAGTGGAGGAAGCTCTTCAAGGAGGAGAGGAGCTAGCTAGCTGTTGGAGTTAATGGAGGAAGCTCTTCAGGGAGGAGAGGAGCTAGCTAGCGGTTGGCGTTAGTGGAGGAAGCTCTTCAGGGAGGAGAGGAGCTAGCTAGCTGTTGGAGTTAATGGAGGAAGCTCTTCAGGGAGGAGAGGCGCTAGCTAGCTGTTGGAGTTAATGGAGGAAGCTCTTCAGGGAGGAGAGGAGCTAGCTAGCGGTTGGCGTTAGTGGAGGAAGCTCTTCAGGGAGGAGAGGAGCTGGCTAGCTGTTGGAGTTAATGGAGGAAGCTCTTCAGGAAGGAGAGGAGCTAGCTAGCTGTTGGCGTTAATGGAGGAAGCTCTTCAGGGAGGAGAGGAGCTAGCTAGCTGTTGGAGTTAATGGAGGAAGCTCTTCAGGGAGGAGAGGAGCTAGCTAGCTGTTGGAGTTAGTGGAGGAAGCTCTTCAGGGAGGAGAGGCGCTAGCTAGCTGTTGGCGTTAGTGGAGGAAGCTCTTCAGGGAGGAGAGGCGCTAGCTAGCGGTTGGAGTTAATGGAGGAAGCTCTTCAGGGAGGAGAGGAGCTAGCTAGCTGTTGGCGTTAATGGAGGAAGCTCTTCAGGAAGGAGAGGAGCTGGCTAGCTGTTGGAGTTAATGGAGGAAGCTCTTCAGGGAGGAGAGGAGCTAGCTAGCTGTTGGAGTTAATGGAGGAAGCTCTTCAGGGAGGAGAGGAGCTAGCTAGCTGTTGGAGTTAATGGAGGAAGCTCTTCAGGGAGGAGAGGAGCTAGCTAGCTGTTGGAGTTAATGGAGGAAGCTCTTCAGGAAGGAGAGGAGCTGGCTAGCTGTTGGAGTTAATGGAGGAAGCTCTTCAGGAAGGAGAGGAGCTGGCTAGCTGTTGGAGTTAATGGAGGAAGCTCTTCAGGAAGGAGAGGAGCTGGCTAGCTGTTGGAGTTAATGGAGGAAGCTCTTCAGGAAGGAGAGGAGCTGGCTAGCTGTTGGAGTTAATGGAGGAAGCTCTTCAGGAAGGAGAGAAGCTAGCTGTCAGGGGGTTGATATCCAAGACATGTGTTTGTACTTTGCACTGAGAAGATATCAAAACAAGCCCTTCTCAATTCTCTCCATCGCTTTATCATTCATTCTTACTTTATTTCTGTCTTTGTCTGTCTTTCTGTCCATGTCTCTGTCTGTCTTTCTGTCCATGTCTCTGTCTGCCTGTCTTTCTTTCCATGTGTCTGTCTGTCTTTCTGTCCATGTCTCTGTCTGTCTTTCTGTCCATGTGTCTGTCTGTCTTTCTGTCCATGTCTCAGTCTGTCTTTCTGTCCATGTGTCTGTCTGTCTGTCTTTCTGTCCATGTGTCTGTCTGTCTGTCTTTCTGTCCATGTGTCTGTCTGTCTGTCTGTCTGTCTGTCTGTCTTTCTGTCCATGTGTCTGTCTGTCTGTCTTTCTGTCCATGTGTCTCGGTCTGTCTTTCTGTCCATATGTCTGTCTGTCTTTCTGTCCATGTGTCTGTCTGTCTTTCTGTCCATGTCTCTGTCTGTCTGTCTTTCTGTCCGTGTCTCGGTCTGTCTTTCTGTCCATGTGTCTGTCTGTCTTTCTGTCCATGTGTCTGTCTGTCTTTCTGTCCATGTCTCTGTCTGTCTGTCTTTCTGTCCGTGTCTCGGTCTGTCTTTCTGTCCATGTGTCTGTCTGTCTTTCTGTCCATGTGTCTGTCTGTCTCTCTCTCTTCTAGTTTTTCTCTCTCTGACTGAGAGACATTAGTGGTTGGAAGGCAGAGGATTTTGTGTGTCTGCTATGTTGATATGTTTACGACAGTTTTATGGTACGTGGTAGTTTTATAGTCTGTATACTTAGGTAGATTATAGTTTTATGAAGTGGTAGTTTTATAGTCTGTACTTAGGTAGATTATAGTTTTATGAAGTGGTAGTTTTATAGTCTGTACTTAGGTAGATTATAGTTTTATGAAGTGGTAGTTTTATAGTCTGTACTTAGGTAGATTATAGTTTTATGAAGTGGTAGTTTTATAGTCTATACTTAGGTAGATTATAGTTTTATGAAGTGGTAGTTTTATAGTCTGTACTTAGGTAGATTATAGTTTTATGAAGTGGTAGTTTTATAGTCTGTACTTAGGTAGATTATAGTTTTATGAAGTGGTAGTTTTATAGTCTGTACTTAGGTAGATTATAGTTTTATGAAGTGGTAGTTTTATAGTCTGTACTTAGGTAGATTATAGTTTTATGAAGTGGTAGTTTTATAGTCTGTACTTAGGTAGATTATAGTTTTATGAAGTGGTAGTTTTATAGTCTGTACTTAGGTAGATTATAGTTTTATGAAGTGGTAGTTTTATAGTCTGTACTTAGGTAGATTATAGTTTTATGAAGTGGTAGTTTTATAGTCTGTACTTAGGTAGATTATAGTTTTATGAAGTGGTAGTTTTATAGTCTGTATACTTAGGTAGATTATAGTTTTATGAAGTGGTAGTTTTATAGTCTGTATACTTAGGTAGATTATAGTTTTATGAAGTGGTAGTTTTATAGTCTGTACTTAGGTAGATTATAGTTTTATGAAGTGGTAGTTTTATAGTCTGTATACTTAGGTAGATTATAGTTTTATGAAGTGGTAGTTTTATAGTCTGTATACTTAGGTAGATTATAGTTTTATGAAGTGGTAGTTTTATAGTCTGTATACTTAGGTAGATTATAGTTTTATGGTACGTGGTAGTTTTATAGTCTGTATACTTAGGTAGATTATAGTTTTATGAAGTGGTAGTTTTATAGTCTGTATACTTAGGTAGATTATAGTTTTATGGTACGTGGTAGTTTTATAGTCTGTATACTTAGGTAGATTATAGTTTTATGGTACGTGGTAGTTTTATAGTCTGTATACTTAGGTAGATTATAGTTTTATGAAGTGGTAGTTTTATAGTCTGTATACTTAGGTTGATTATAGTTTTATGGTACGTGGTAGTTTTATAGTCTGTATACTTAGGTAGATTATAGTTTTATGGTACGTGGTAGTTTTATAGTCTGTATACTTAGGTAGATTATAGTTTTATGGTACGTGGTAGTTTTATAGTCTGTATACTTAGGTAGATTATAGTTTTATGGTACGTGGTAGTTTTATAGTCTGTATACTTAGGTAGATTATAGTTTTATGGTACGTGGTAGTTTTATAGTCTGTATACTTAGGTAGATTATAGTTTTATGAAGTGGTAGTTTTATAGTCTGTATACTTAGGTAGATTATAGTTTTATGGTACGTGGTAGTTTTATAGTCTGTATACTTAGGTAGATTATAGTTTTATGGTACGTGGTAGTTTTATAGTCTGTATACTTAGGTAGATTATAGTTTTATGGTACGTGGTAGTTTTATAGTCTGTATACTTAGGTAGATTATAGTTTTATGGTACGTGGTAGTTTTATAGTCTGTATACTTAGGTAGATTATAGTTTTATGGTACGTGGTAGTTTTATAGTCTGTATACTTAGGTAGATTATAGTTTTATGGTACGTGGTAGTTTTATAGTCTGTATACTTAGGTAGATTATAGTTTTATGGTACGTGGTAGTTTTATAGTCTGTATACTTAGGTAGATTATAGTTTTATGGTACGTGGTAGTTTTATGGTCTGTATTTAGGTAGATTATAGTTTTATGAAGTGGTAGTTTTATAGTCTGTATACTTAGGTAGATTATAGTTTTATGGTACGTGGTAGTTTTATGGTCTGTATTTAGGTAGATTATAGTTTTATGAAGTGGTAGTTTTATAGTCTGTATACTTAGGTAGATTATAGTTTTATGACGTGGTAGTTTTATAGTCTGTATACTTAGGTAGATTATAGTTTTATGACGTGGTAGTTTTATAGTCTGTATACTTAGGTAGATTATAGTTTTATGACGTGGTAATTTTATAGTCTGTATACTTAGGTAGATTATAGTTTTATGACGTGGTAATTTTATGGTCTGTACTTAGGTAGATTATAGTTTTATGAAGTGGTAGTTTTATAGTCTGTATACTTAGGTAGATTATAGTTTTATGAAGTGGTAGTTTTATAGTCTGTATACTTAGGTAGATTATAGTTTTATGGTACGTGGTAGTTTTATGGTCTGTATTTAGGTAGATTATAGTTTTATGAAGTGGTAGTTTTATAGTCTGTATACTTAGGTAGATTATAGTTTTATGGTACGTGGTAGTTTTATGGTCTGTATTTAGGTAGATTATAGTTTTATGAAGTGGTAGTTTTATAGTCTGTATACTTAGGTAGATTATAGTTTTATGGTACGTGGTAGTTTTATAGTCTGTATACTTAGGTAGATTATAGTTTTATGGTACGTGGTAGTTTTATAGTCTGTATACTTAGGTAGATTATAGTTTTATGGTACGTGGTAGTTTTATAGTCTGTATACTTAGGTAGATTATAGTTTTATGGTACGTGGTAGTTTTATAGTCTGTATACTTAGGTAGATTATAGTTTTATGGTACGTGGTAGTTTTATAGTCTGTATACTTAGGTAGATTATAGTTTTATGGTACGTGGTAGTTTTATAGTCTGTATACTTAGGTAGATTATAGTTTTATGGTACGTGGTAGTTTTATAGTCTGTATACTTAGGTAGATTATAGTTTTATGGTACGTGGTAGTTTTATAGTCTGTATACTTAGGTAGATTATAGTTTTATGGTACGTGGTAGTTTTATAGTCTGTATACTTAGGTAGATTATAGTTTTATGGTACGTGGTAGTTTTATGGTCTGTATTTAGGTAGATTATAGTTTTATGAAGTGGTAGTTTTATAGTCTGTATACTTAGGTAGATTATAGTTTTATGGTACGTGGTAGTTTTATGGTCTGTATTTAGGTAGATTATAGTTTTATGAAGTGGTAGTTTTATAGTCTGTATACTTAGGTAGATTATAGTTTTATGACGTGGTAGTTTTATAGTCTGTATACTTAGGTAGATTATAGTTTTATGACGTGGTAGTTTTATAGTCTGTATACTTAGGTAGATTATAGTTTTATGACGTGGTAATTTTATAGTCTGTATACTTAGGTAGATTATAGTTTTATGACGTGGTAATTTTATGGTCTGTACTTAGGTAGATTATAGTTTTATGAAGTGGTAGTTTTATAGTCTGTATACTTAGGTAGATTATAGTTTTATGAAGTGGTAGTTTTATAGTCTGTATACTTAGGTAGATTATAGTTTTATGGTACGTGGTAGTTTTATGGTCTGTATTTAGGTAGATTATAGTTTTATGAAGTGGTAGTTTTATAGTCTGTATACTTAGGTAGATTATAGTTTTATGGTACGTGGTAGTTTTATGGTCTGTATTTAGGTAGATTATAGTTTTATGAAGTGGTAGTTTTATAGTCTGTATACTTAGGTAGATTATAGTTTTATGACGTGGTAGTTTTATAGTCTGTATACTTAGGTAGATTATAGTTTTATGACGTGGTAATTTTATAGTCTGTATACTTAGGTAGATTATAGTTTTATGACGTGGTAATTTTATGGTCTGTACTTAGGTAGATTATAGTTTTATGAAGTGGTAGTTTTATAGTCTGTATACTTAGGTAGATTATAGTTTTATGACGTGGTAGTTTTATAGTCTGTATACTTAGGTAGATTATAGTTTTATGACGTGGTAGTTTTATAGTCCGTATACTTAGGTAGATTATAGTTTTATGACGTGGTAGTTTTATAGTCTGTATACTTAGGTAGATTATAGTTTTATGACGTGGTAATTTTATAGTCTGTATACTTAGGTAGATTATAGTTTTATGACGTGGTAATTTTATGGTCTGTACTTAGGTAGATTATAGTTTTATGAAGTGGTAGTTTTATGGTCTGTATTTAGGTAGATTATAGTTTTATGACGTGGTAATTTTATAGTCTGTATACTTAGGTAGATTATAGTTTTATGACGTGGTAATTTTATGGTCTGTATACTTAGGTAGATTATAGTGTTATAACGTGGTAGTTTTATGGTCTGTATATGATATGTGGGTGATGTGTGTTAAACGTAGGATGTTATGCTGGTGGTTTGAGACGTTGTTATAGCCCTTGAAGTGGGTGTCACTTGTGTTGCCACACGTTCAGAACATCTAGTGGAACCGGTG
This sequence comes from Salvelinus alpinus, assembly GCF_045679555.1. Lineage (NCBI taxonomy): Eukaryota > Metazoa > Chordata > Actinopteri > Salmoniformes > Salmonidae > Salvelinus > Salvelinus alpinus. The sequence goes on along the minus strand of NC_092104.1, from coordinate 9,387,730 downwards.
CCTGAGGAAGGCCTTTACCAAGGACCCCACACATCCTAGTGGAACCGGTCCCTGAGGAAGGCCTTTACCAAGAACCCCACACATCCTAGTGGAACCGGTCCCTCAGGAAGGCCTTTACCAAGGACCCCACACATCCTAGTGGAACCGGCCCCTGAGGAAGGCCTTTACCAAGGACCCCACACATCCTAGTGGAACCGGTCCCTGAGGAAGGCCTTTACCAAGGACCCCACACATCCTAGTGGAACTGGCCCCTGAGGAAGGCCTTTACCAAGAACCCCACACATCCTAGTGGAACCGGTCCCTGAGGAAGGCCTTTACCAAGGACCCCACACATCCTAGTGGAACCGGTCCCTGAGGAAGGCCTTTACCAAGGACCCCACACATCCTAGTGGAACCGGTCCCTGAGGAAGGCCTTTACCAAGAACCCCACACATCCCAGCCACAAGCTGTTCTCTCCCTTACCGTCGGGGAGACGGTATCAGAGCAGGACGTCTCTCTCGCTCTCTCTCTCTCTCTCTCTCTCTCTCTCTCTCTCTCTCTCTCTCTCACTCTCACTCTCACTCTCACTCTCACTCTCACACACACACACACACCACAACTGCTGCTACCACACTCTTGTTATGATTGTTAATACTGCACAATTTAAACACTTGCCCCCTTTCCCCAACACAGGTGGAAATATTAGACTATAAATTCTGCCTTCCTGTATTATACTGATGCTAAAATGTTTATTCTATTCTACTGAGCCTTTTACTTTACGTTCGTATTATTATATTGTATTATTTCTTATTGTTTTGTCATTGTTGAGAAGAAACAAAGAATTTAGCATTTAGTTGGACGATATCTACCATATATATCCTGTACATAGGACTAATACAACTTCAAATTTGTTAAACTCTGGGTAGGGTCAGTCATGGATTACCTGTCTCTCCCTGTCTCTCCCTGTCTCTCCCTGTCTCCCTGTCTCTCCCTGTCTCCCTGTCTCCCTGTCTCTCCCTGTCTCTCCCTGTCTCCCTGTCTCTCCCTGTCTGTCCCTGTCTCTCCCTGTCTCCCTGTCTCTCCCTGTCTCCCTGTCTCCCTGTCTCCCCCTGTCTCTCCCTGTCTCTCCCTGTCTCTCCCACTCTCCCTGTCTCTCTCTCTTCAACACACGCTGTCTCCCTGTCTCTCCTTCTCTCCCTGTCTCTCTCTCTTCAACACACGCTGTCTCCATGTCTCTCCCTCTTCAACACACACTGTCTCCCTGTCTCTCCCTGTCTCTCCCTCTTCAACACACACTGTCTCCCTGTCTCTCTCTCTTCAACACACACTGTCTCCATGTCTCTCCCTGTCTCTCCCTCTTCAACACACACTGTCTCCCTGTCTCTCCCTCTTCAACACACACTGTCTCTCCATGTCTCTCCCTGTCTCTCCCTCTTCAACACACACTGTCTCTCCATGTCTCTCCCTCTTCAACACACACTGTCTCCCTGTCTCTCCCTGTCTCTCCCTCTTCAACACACACTGTCTCTCCATGTCTCTCCCTGTCTCTCCCTCTTCAACACACACTGTCTCTCCATGTCTCTCCCTGTCTCTCCCTCTTCAACACACACTGTCTCCCTGTCTCTCCCTGTCTCTCCCTCTTCAACACACACTGTCTCTCCATGTCTCTCCCTGTCTCTCCCTCTTCAACACACACTGTCTCTCCATGTCTCTCCCTGTCTCTCCCTCTTCAACACACACTGTCTCCCTGTCTCTCCCTGTCTCTCCCTCTTCAACACACACTGTCTCTCCATGTCTCTCCATGTCTCTCCCTCTTCAACACACACTGTCTCCCTGTCTCTCCCTGTCTCTCCCTCTTCAACACACACTGGCTCTCCATGTCTCTCCCTGTCTCTCCCTCTTCAACACACACTGTCTCCCTGTCTCTCCCTCTTCAACACACACTGTCTCCCTGTCTCTCCCTCTCTCTCCCTGTCTCTCCCTCTTCAACACACGCTGTCTCCCTGTCTCTCCCTCTCTCTCCCTGTCTCTCCCTCTCTCCCTGTCTCTCTCTCTTCAACACACGCTGTCTCCCTGTCTCTCCTTCTCTCCCTGTCTCTCTCTCTTCAACACACGCTGTCTCCATGTCTCTCCCTCTTCAACACACACTGTCTCCCTGTCTCTCCCTGTCTCCCTGTCTCTCCCTCTCTCCATGTCTCTCCCTCTTCAACACACACTGTCTCCCTGTCTCTCCCTGTCTCCCTGTCTCTCCCTCTCTCCCTGTCTCTCTCTCTTCAACACACACTGTCTCCCTGTCTCTCCCTGTCTCCCTGTCTCTCCCTCTCTCCCTGTCTCTCTCTCTTCAACACACGCTGTCTCCCTGTCTCTCCTTCTCTCCCTGTCTCTCTCTCTTCAACACACGCTGTCTCCCTGTCTCTCCCTCTTCAACACACACTGTCTCTCCATGTCTCTCCATGTCTCTCCCTCTTCAACACACACTGTCTCCCTGTCTCTCCCTGTCTCTCCCTCTTCAACACACACTGGCTCTCCATGTCTCTCCCTGTCTCTCCCTCTTCAACACACACTGTCTCCCTGTCTCTCCCTCTTCAACACACACTGTCTCCCTGTCTCTCCCTCTCTCTCCCTGTCTCTCCCTCTTCAACACACGCTGTCTCCCTGTCTCTCCCTGTCTCTCCCTGTCTCTCCCTCTTCAACACACACTGTCTCTCCATGTCTCTCCCTGTCTCTCCCTCTTCAACACACACTGTCTCCCTGTCTCTCCCTGTCTCTCCCTCTTCAACACACACTGTCTCTCCATGTCTCTCCATGTCTCTCCCTCTTCAACACACACTGTCTCCCTGTCTCTCCCTGTCTCTCCCTGTCTCTCCCTCTTCAACACACAGTGTCTCTCCATGTCTCTCCCTGTCTCTCCCTCTTCAACACACACTGTCTCCATGTCTCTCCCTGTCTCTCCCTCTTCAACACACACTGTCTCCCTGTCTCTCCCTGTCTCTCCCTCTTCAACACACACTGTCTCCCTGTCTCTCCCTGTCTCTCCCTGTCTCTCCCTCTTCAACACACAGTGTCTCTCCATGTCTCTCCCTGTCTTTCCCTCTTCAACACACACTGTCTCCATGTCTCTCCCTGTCTCTCCCTCTTCAACACACAGTGTCTCTCCATGTCTCTCCCTGTCTCTCCCTCTTCAACACACACTGTCTCTCCATGTCTCTCCCTGTCTCTCCCTCTTCAACACACACTGTCTCCCTGTCTCTCCCTGTCTCTCCCTCTTCAACACACACTGTCTCTCCATGTCTCTCCATGTCTCTCCCTCTTCAACACACACTGTCTCTCCATGTCTCTCCCTGTCTCTCCCTCTTCAACACACACTGGCTCTCCATGTCTCTCCCATCTCTCCCTCTTCAACACACACTGTCTCCCTGTCTATCCCTGTCTCTCTCTCTTCAACACACACTGTCTCCCTGTCTCTCCCTCTTCAACACACACTGTCTCTCCATGTCTCTCCCTGTCTCTCCCTCTTCCACACACACTGTCTCCCTGTCTCTCCCTGTCTCTCCCTCTTCAACACACACTGTCTCTCCATGTCTCTCCATGTCTCTCCCTCTTCAACACACACTGTCTCCCTGTCTCTCCCTCTTCAACACACACTGTCTCTCCATGTCTCTCCATGTCTCTCCCTCTTCAACACACACTGTCTCCCTGTCTCTCCCTGTCTCTCTCTCTTCAACACACACTGTCTCCCTGTCTCTCCCTCTTCAACACACACTGTCTCTCCATGTCTCTCCCTGTCTCTCCCTCTTCAACACACACTGTCTCCCTGTCTCTCCCTGTATCTCCCTCTTCAACACACACTGTCTCTCCATGTCTCTCCATGTCTCTCCCTCTTCAACACACACTGTCTCCCTGTCTCTCCCTCTTCAACACACACTGTCTCTCCATGTCTCTCCATGTCTCTCCCTCTTCAACACACACTGTCTCCCTGTCTCTCCCTCTCTCTCCCTGTCTCTCCCTCTTCAACACACACTGTCTCCCTGTCTCTCCCTGTCTCTCTCTCTTCAACACACACTGTCTCCCTGTCTCTCTCTCTTCAACACACGCTGTCTCCCTGTCTCTCCCTCTCTCTCCCTGTCTCTCCCTCTTCAACACACACTGTCTCCCTGTCTCTCCCTGTCTCTCTCTCTTCAACACACACTGTCTCCCTGTCTCTCCCTCTTCAACACACACTGTCTCCCTGTCTCTCCATGTCTGTCCCTCTTCAACACACACTGTCTCCCTGTCTCTCCCTGTCTCTCCCTCTTCAACACACACTGTCTCTCCATGTCTCTCCATGTCTCTCCCTCTTCAACACACACTGTCTCCCTGTCTCTCCCTCTTCAACACACACTGTCTCTCCGTGTCTCTCCATGTCTCTCTCTCTTCAACACACACTGTCTCCCTGTCTCTCCCTCTTCAACACACACTGTCTCCCTGTCTCTCCCTGTCTCTCCCTCTTCAACACACACTGTCTCCCTGTCTCTCCCTGTCTCTCCCTCTTCAACACACACTGTCTCCCTGTCTCTCCCTGTCTCTCCCTCTTCAACACACACTGTCTCCCTGTCTCTCCCTGTCTCTCCATCTTCAACACACACTGTCTCTCCATGTCACTCCCTGTCTCTCCCTCTTCAACACACACTGTCTCTCCATGTCTCTCCCTGTCTCACCCTCTTCAACACACACTGTCTCCCTGTCTCTCCCTCTTCAACACACACTGTCTCCATGTCTCTCTCTCTTCAACACACGCTGTCTCCCTGTCTCTCTCTCTTCAACACACGCTGTCTCCCTGTCTCTCTCTCTTCAACACACACTGTCTCTCCATGTCACTCCCTGTCTCTCTCTCTTCAACACACACTGTCTCTCCATGTCACTCCCTGTCTCTCCCTCTTCAACACACACTGTCTCTCCATGTCACTCCCTGTCTCTCTCTCTTCAACACACGCTGTCTCCCTGTCTCTCCCTCTTCAACACACGCTGTCTCCCTGTCTCTCCCTCTTCAACACACACTGCCTCTCCCTGTCTATCTCTCTTCAACACATGCTGTCTGCCTGCCCACCTCACTCAGTTAGTGCTAAGAAGTTAGTGTCTCCTCTCCTTTCGTGTTCTCACGATCTCTCCTTCTCTTCCTCTCACCTGTCTCCAATCCTTTCTTCTCTCTCTCTTCCCCATAACAAATAAGACCAACAGACAGCCTCTGGTCTCTGGCTGTAGTCTCTGTGGGGCTGTTGGGTTGTGGAGATGTGTCTGACAGGGTTACATCATCTTGTCGTGTGTGTGTGTGTGTGTGTGAGAGAGAGAGAGAGAGAGAGAGAGAGAGAGAGAGAGAGAGAGAGAGAGAGAGAGAGAGAGAGAGAGAGAGAGAGAGAGAGAGAGAGAGAGAGAGAGAGAGAGAGAGAGAGAGAGAGAGAGAGAGAGAGAGAGAGAGAGAGAGAGAGAGAGAGAGAGAGAGAGAGAGAGAGAGAGAGAGAGAGAGAGAACTCAGATGAACATGTTAAAGCCCAATGCTTCCTCCTTTCGGCTGTGTTGTTTGAGGAAGTGTTATGTCATTATACAGAACAATAAGAGGAAAGTGTCTAGAAACAGAAAGTTATTAGAGCAGATGTTTACACTATAAACAGTCTGTGTCCTAATTTCAGGTTATATAATTACCATCATTCTTACCCCAACATTCACTGACACCCTTTCTGCTTTTTCAAAACCTACCGTGCTGTCTGACTACAGCCGTAGATACCTCAGTCTGAGATTCAGAATATCAACAAGCGTCATTTTGACACCAACACTTCTAGATCAGTAACATTCCATCCAGAATGTAGAATGTAGAATGCAGAATGTAGAATGTAGAATGTAGAATGTAGAATGCAGAATGTAGAATGCAGAATGCAGAATGCAGAATGTAGAATGCAGAATGTAGAATGTAGAATGTAGAATGCAGAATGTAGAATGCAGAATGTAGAATGTAGAATGTAGAATGCAGAATGTAGAATGCAGAATGTAGAATGCAGAATGCAGAATGCAGAATGTAGAATGCAGAATGCAGAATGCAGAATGCAGAATGTAGAATGCAGAATGTAGAATGTAGAATGCAGAATGCAGAATGTAGAATGCAGAATGTAGAATGCAGAATGTAGAATGTAGAATGCAGAATGTGCTCCTGTGTGGCTCAGTTGGTAACGTTGGAGTGTGATGCTAACCACTCCAGGGTTGTGGATTCGTATCCCGCTTTGGGGGCACATAATATAAAATATATCCACTCTCTGGAAGTTGCTTTGGATAAAAGAGTCTGATAGCATCAGATAAAATAGAATGTGTCTGTGATGGAAGGTGTGGTGCCTTTAAGAAATAGAACGTGTCTGTGATGGAAGGTGTGGTACCTTTAATAAATAGAACGTGTCTGTGATGGAAGGTGTGGTACCTTTAATAAATAGAACGTGTATGTGATGGAAGGTGTGGTGCCTTTTAAGAAATAGAACGTGTCTGTGATGGAAGGTGTGGTGCCTTTAAGAAATAGAACGTGTATGTGATGGAAGGTGTGGTACCTTTAATAAATAGAACGTGTATGTGATGGAAGGTGTGGTGCCTTTAAGAAATAGAATGTGTCTGTGATGGAAGGTGTGGTACCTTTAATAAATAGAACGTGTCTGTGATGGAAGGTGTGGTGCCTTTAAGAAATAGCTGGGTTGTAGCTGTATGTTATTCAGCATGAATGTGATTCTCCCAGTAGCATCTCTCTGCTGCGTGTGCATCTGGCTCTTGTGTAAGAGACTAGGGTCAGAGGGCACAGACCTTTCTACACACACACACACGCACGTACGCACGTACGCACGCACGCACGCACGCACGCACGCACGCACGCACACACACACACACACACACACACACACACACACACACACACACACACACACATTTTGCTCAACCCTACATTTTGTTGCTGTTTTGAAACATTTTCAAAAGCAAAGCACACAGGACACACACACCCAGTACACACACACACTGTATGACACACACCCAGTACACAAACACTGTATGACACACACCCAGTACACACACACACACACTGTATGACACACACCCAGTACACAAACACTGTATCACACACACCTAGTACACACACACACAGGACACACACACCCAGTACACACACACACTGTATGACACACACCCAGTACACAAACACTGTATCACACACACCTAGTACACACACACCCAGTACACACACCCTGTATCACACACAAACACACACACACACACACACACACACACACACACACACACACACACACACACACACACACACACACACACACACACACACACACACACACACACACACACACACACTGTTTGCATCTCACACACAGGAAGGTGAAAGTGAAGTGTGATCCTGACATACTGTACACTTTACCACTAGAGAAATGAGTGTGGGTCACCTGTTTATCAGTAGAGAAATGAGTGTGGGTCACCTGTTTATCACTAGAGAAATGAGTGTGGGTCACCTGTTTATCAGTAGAGAAATGAGTGTGGGTCTCCTGTTTATCAGTAGAGAAATGAGTGTGGGTCACCTGTTTATCACTAGAGAAATGAGTGTGGGTCACCTGTTTATCAGTAGAGAAATGAGTGTGGGTCTCCTGTTTATCAGTAGAGAAATGAGTGTGGGTCACCTGTTTATCACTAGAGAAATGAGTGTGGGTCACCTGTTTATCACTAGAGAAATGAGTGTGGGTCTCCTGTTTATCAGTAGAGAAATGAGTGTGGGTCACCTGTTTATCACTAGAGAAATTAGTGTGGGTCTCCTGTTTATCAGTAGAGAAATGAGTGTGGGTCACCTGTTTATCACTAGAGAAATGAGTGTGGGTCTCCTGTTTATCACTAGAGAAATGAGTGTGGGTCTCCTGTTTATCACTAGAGAAATGAGTGTGGGTCTCCTGTTTATCAGTAGAGAAATGAGTGTGGGTCACCTGTTTATCACTAGAGAAATGAGTGTGGGTCTCCTGTTTATCACTAGAGAAATGAGTGTGGGTCTCCTGTTTATCACTAGAGAAATGAGTGTGGGTCTCCTGTTTATCACTAGAGAAATGAGTGTGGGTCTCCTGTTTACCACTAGAGAAATGAGTGTGGGTCTCCTGTTTAACAGTAGAGAAATGAGTGTGGGTCTCCTGTTTATCAGTAGAGAAATGAGTGTGGGTCTCCTGTTTATCACTAGAGAAATGAGTGTGGGTCTCCTGTTTATCAGTAGAGAAATGAGTGTGGGTCTCCTGTTTATCACTAGAGAAATGAGTGTGGGTCATCTCCTCGTTCTATCTTTTTCTTCCTCTCTCTTCATCATGTCCTGCCCTCTAATCTCGCCGTGTATCTTTCTGTCTTCCTCTCTTTCTCCTCTACCCCTCTCCCTCCTTTTCTCTCTCTCTGTCTCCCCTGTGGCGTTAAAATTACCGTCTTAATGAACAACTGTTGTGACGCTGCAAATGTTAGCTATGCCCACGAATAATTAAAAGATCATTATGGCTCAATAGACAGTCACATTCTGGAATCAGACTCATTAATTGACATTTATACCAGAAATGACATCAATTAACATGATTGCCACGGACAGTCCCTCTCTCTTCTCTCCTCCCCTCTACCCTCCCTCTCCTCTCCTCACCTCTCCCCCTCTCCTCCCCTCTACCCTCCCTCTCCTCTCCTCACCTCTCTCCTCTCTCCTCCCCTCTACCCTCCCTCTCCTCTCCTCTCCCTCTCTCCTCCCCTCTACCCTCCCTCTCCTCTCCTCACCTCTCCCTCTCTCCTCCCCTCTCTCCTCTCTCCTCCCCTCTACCCTCCCTCTCCCTCTCTCCTCCCCTCTACCCTCCCTCTCCTCTCCTCACCTCTCCCTCTCTCCTCCCCTCTACCCTCCCTCTCCTCTCCTCACCTCTCCCTCTCTCCTCCCCTCTACCCTCCCTCTCCTCTCCTCACCTCTCCCTCTCTCCTCCCCTCTACCCTCCCTCTCCTCACCTCTCCCTCTCTCCTCCCCTCTACCCTCCCTCTCCTCTCCTCACCTCTCCCTCTCTCCTCCCCTCTACCCTCCCTCTCCTCTCCTCAGCTCTCCATCTCTCCTCCCCTCTACCCTCCCTCTCCTCTCCTCACCTCTCCCTCTCTCCTCCCCTCTACCCTCCCTCTCCTCTCCTCACCTCTCCCTCTCCCTCTCTCCTCCCCTCTACCCTCCCTCTCCTCTCCTCACCTCTCCCTCTCTCCTCCCCTCTACCCTCCCTCTCCTCTCCTCACCTCTCCCTCTCTCCTCCCCTCTACCCTCCCTCTCCTCTCCTCTCCTCGCCTCTCCCTCTCTCCTCCCATCTACCCTCCCTCTCCTTTCCTCACCTCTCCCTCTCTCCTCCCCTCTACCCTCCCTCTCCTCTCCTCCCCTCTCCCTCTCTCCTCCCCTCTACCCTCCCTCTCCTCTCCTCACCTCTCCCTCTCTCCTCCCCTATACCCTCCCTCTCCTCTCCTCACCTCTCCCTCTCTCCTCCCCTCTACCCTCCCTCTCCTCACCTATCCCTCTCTCCTCCCCTCTCCTCTCCTCTCCTCTCCTCACCTCTCCCTCTCTCCTCCCTCTCCTCCCTTTTTCTTCCAACTTCTCTCTATTTGCCTCTCTCTCTCTCTCTCTCTCTCTCTCTTTCTCTCTCTGTGTGCTGCAGTAGCAGTGTTAATTAGCGTGGAGCAGATGGAGAAGGTGACGGGGGAACAGTATCCACACCACACACACACGCGCCAACACAGACCACACACACACACACACACACACAAACATGCGCCAACACAGACAGACACCACACACACAGCCAGCCACGCCCTCCCAGCATTACACTGCACAGCACACTACTGGCTGGCTGCATATGACTACACACACACACACACACACACACACACACACACACACACACACACACACACACACACACACACACACACACACACACACACACACACACACACACACACACACACACACACACACACACACACACACACACACACACACACACACACACACACACACACACACACACACACACACACACACACATGCGTATGTAACTAAATCTAGCATTCTAACTGTACAGATGTACTTAATGAATACATAAACAGTTGCAAAGTTTCCTTTTAATAACTTTTTACTGCAGTTGGCTAAACCAGGGTGTTTCTTGGTAGTCTTAAACTAATCTACTTTAAAAGTATACACCTCACACACATGGTTATGGGCTGTACCATGCCAGATATAGAGTTGAAATGTATTATTCCTTTTGAGTTTGCGTCCCAATATTATACTTTATATACATCACAGAAGAAACACCAGATTTTCTGTGGATTAAACAATTTTTTTGTTTTATTAATTATGAAACTATGAAATATATGAATAACAGAATTGGTAATAATTCCCCCCATGAGGCCACTCGGTTATTTGACAGCAGGAAAAGACCAATGGTAGAAAACAACATAGTATAGTACACTATAGTATAGTACAGACCTCCTGTACATTATTTTACAGACCTTCAGTATAGTACACAATAGTATAGTACAGACCTCCTGTACACTATTTTACAGACCTTCAGTATAGTACACTATAGTATAGTACAGACCTTCAGTATAGTACACTATAGTATAGTACAGACCTCCTGTACACTATTTTACAGACCTTCAGTATAGTACACAATAGTATAGTACAGACCTCCTGTACACTATTTTACAGACCTTCAGTATAGTACACTATAGTATAGTACAGACCTCCTGTACACTATTTTACAGACCTTCAGTATAGTACACTATAGTATAGTACAGACCATCTGTACATTATTTTACAGACCTTCAGTATAGTACACTGTAATATAGTACGGACCTTCTGTATAGTACACTATAGTATAGTACAGACCTTCTGTACATTATTTTACAGACCTTCAGTATAGTACACTATAGTATAGTACAGACCTTCTGTACATTATTTTAACAGACCTTCAGTATAGTACACTATAGTATAGTAAAGACCTTCTGTACATTATTTTACAGACCTTCAGTATAGTACACTATAGTATAGTACAGACCTTATGTACACTATTTTAACAGACCTTCAGTATAGTACACTATAGTATAGTACAGACCTTCAGTATAGTACACTATAGTATAGTACAGACCTTCAGTATAGTACACTATAGTATAGTACAGACCTTCTGTACACTATTTTAACAGACCTTCAGTATAGTACACTATAGTATAGTACAGACCTTCTGTACACTATTTTACAGACCTTCAGTATAGTACACTATAGTATAGTACAGACCTTCTGTACACTATTTTACAGACCTTCAGTATAGTACACTATAGTATAGTACAGACCTTCTGCACATTATTTTACAGACCTTCAGTATAGTACACTATAGTATAGTACAGACCTTCTGTACATTATTTTACAGACCTTCAGTATAGTACACTATAGTATAGTACAGACCTTCTGTACACTATTTTACAGACCTTCAGTATAGTACACTATAGTACAGTACAGACCTTCTGTACACTATTTTACAGACCTTCAGTATAGTACACTATAGTATAGTACAGACCTTCTGTACACTATTCTAACAGACCTTCATTATAGTACACTATAGTATAGTACGGACCTTCTGTATAGTACACTATAGTATAGTAAAGACCTTCTGTACATTATTTTACAGACCTTCAGTATAGTACACTATATTATAGTACAGACCTTCAGTATAGTATAGAAAAGATCTTCAGTACGCTATAGTATAGTACAGTAACTTAAATAGAGTACACTATAGTATAGTACAGTAACTTGAATAGAGTACATTATGGTATAGTACAGTAACTTAAATAGAGTACATTATGGTATAGTACAGTAACTTAAATAGAGTACACCAT
>NC_092104.1:9365817-9370817 GCF_045679555.1 Salvelinus alpinus | reverse complement strand
TGTGTCAAGTAATTGTATTTTTGTTTTCAAATGATTTGGTTGGGTCTAATTGTATTGCTCTCTCTCTCTCTCTCTCTCTCTCTCTCTCTCTCTCTCTCTCTCTCTCAATTCAATTCAATTCAATTGACTTTATTGACATGGCAAGTTATTATTACTTACATTGTCAAAGTATACATATCGAAAAATTTAAATAAAATATATATGTATATATATACACAAAATATATATATATTTATATATAAATAAATGGTGGGATTAACAGCAATAATAATAGTAGTAGTGGACATGGGATTACCATTAATAACAGCTACAACAACAATATTAATCAGAACAACAATACATTAAAGCAACAGTAGTAGACCAGTGTCAACATGACTCTCTCTCTCTCTCTCTCTCTCTCTCTCTCTCTCTCTCTCTCTCTCTCTCTCTCACTGTGCAAATGAAGCTGCTACTTTACCCCTTAGAGTGTGTGTGTACGCGCTTGTGCTTGTTTGTGTGTGTGTGTGTGTGTGTTTGTGTGTGAGTCTGTGTGTCCTGCAGCATGTCATCGTTCCCAGCTGAGCCCTTATCAAACACAGACACCAGACACACACAAACACACAAACACACACATGGACTCACTCCTCTCTTGTAACCAACTTACTGTTTGCCTAGTACAGATGCGGGATCTTAATTTGAGCCAGTTTGCTTCAGCAGGAAAATAAACCTGCAGCAATAGGAAATGTGTATTATTAGGTGGATTATAATTAATGGACATTTTTTGTAGGGGTTGAAACGCTTTTCAGTAGGGGAAAATCAAGTCGGACATTTAAAGTGGAACTTAAACCTTGAATACACTACACGTTTGCATTTCCTGAATACACTACACGTTTGCAAATTCTCAGCAACAAAAGCGTGATCAAATTAAAATCCTACATCTGTATAGTGTACAGGGTGCAGCGGTAGAGCCTAATGAATAGTGACAGATGGAGCTGGGATACCGGAACAGACCTATCTGTCGCTGGAGGAGTGTGTGTGTGTGTGTGTGTGTGTGTGTGTGTGTGTGTGTGTGTGTGTGTGGGTGTGGGTGTGTGTGTGGGTGTGTGTGGGTGTGGTTTTACTACCCTTGTGGGGACCAGAAGTCCTGACAAAGTTAGTAAAACAAGGCTGCAAAAGTGTGGACATTTTACCGTTCCCCACAATGAAAAAGGCTATTTTAGGCTTAGGGGTTAGATTTAGGGTTAAGGTTACAATTAGGGTTACATTTAAAATTAGGGTTAGGTTTAGAGTTAGGAGTTAAAGTTAAGGTTCAGGTTAGTTTAAAGGTTAAGTGTTAGGGGGTCAGTTAAAGTAGGATTTTGAATGGGAATCAATTGTTTGGTCCCCACAAAGATAGTAAATCAAACGAGTCTGTGTGGTCTTGTTCTTCTATCCTTGTGGGGACCTGAAATCCCCGAAAGTTTCGACAAGGATAGTAAAACAAGGAAACGAGGACAGAGGCTATTTTAAATTTAGGGGTTAGGTTTAGGGTTAGGATTACAATTAGGGTTAGGGTTACAATAATGGCTAGAGGTTAGGTTTAGGGTTAGGGTTAGGATTACAATTAGGGTTAGGGGTTAGGGTTAGGATTAGGGTTAGGGTTAGGGTTAGGGGTTAGGGGTTAGGTTTAGGGTTAGGTTTAGGGTTAGGCGTTAGGATTAGAGTTTGGGTTAGATTTAGCATATAGGTTTAGTGTGTGTGTTTGTGTGGGCAGTTGGTTATGGTGAGGATTGATCGTTAGGTCTCTGTGGTCTGACTAACAACTCTCTGGGTGATTGGGCTCCAGTCAGCTCTGAGCCAGTAGTAGCTAGTTGACAGCTTGGTTAAAAACATAGCAAGCTAGCTAGCCTTTTTAGCTTCCCACATCTCCATGTGAAATAATCCAATTCATAATGAAATAATATGCCCTGGCAAATATTCTTATACTTGCTGGTATAACCTACAACGTAATCCCAGTTTAAATTCTGCTTCGATGTATTCACTCCCAAATCTGCTAAAAATAGATTGTCATCATGTTTTGGTCGTGGAGAAAAAGACAATATCTTGCAGCTGTTTTTATCTGTAGCTGGAATCAATAGTAATTACTTCTAAACTAAATGTTTAAACATTTAAACGTTTTTTTTGTTGGGGGGGGGGGGGATTTAATAAAGCTATAATGTAATTTGGTTTATTGTTTCAACAGTTGCTGAGATTATATTTGCTTATCTTTGCAAAATATGCGACTCTGATGTACAACCTATAGATTAGATCAAGGTTTAAGCCTCATTTCTTTGTGATGAAAAAAGATATTGAGACACTGTGCTGCTACGCTTCATCGGCAAACTATATTTTGTGTACAACCCTTAAGCTGCCATCCCTCATGTGTCACACACACACACGCACGCACACACACAAACACGCGCACCCAAATGCACGCGCACACAAACACGATCACACCCTGTGAGGGGGGACACAGAATCTGCGGTCAGGTGATCTACAGCGCTGTGGTGTGGTGTGATCTCTTAATCTGTCACCACTGTATTTCAGATCTCTTTCAGGATTTACCGCTCTCCATAGGATTTACCTCTCTCCATAGGATTTACCGCTCTCCATAGGATTTACCTCTCTCCATAGGATTTACCTCTCTCCATAGGATTTACCTCTCTCCATAGGATTTACCTCTCTCCATAGGATTTACCGCTCTCCATAGGATTTACCTCTCTCCATAGGATTTACCTCTCTCCATAGGATTTATCTCTCTCCATAGGATTTACCTCTCTCCATAGGATTTACCTCTCTCCATAGGATTTACCTCTCTCCATAGGATTTACAGAATACTAAGAAATGTCCTCCAGGGACGGACTGGGACAATAATTCAGCCCTGGCATTTTATTCCACCAGCCATACACACACACACACACACACACACACACACACACACACACACACACACACACACACACACACACACACACACACACACACACACACACACACACACACACACACACACACACACACACACACACACACACCACACACACACACACACACACACACACACACACACACACACACACACACACACACACACACAGCCTGACCCTACACATCCTACTTAGACACAGGCAGTAGTGCTGACATGTAACTGTTCCTCTGGAGATACAACTCACCACTATAACTGTTCCTCTGGAGATACAACTCACCACTATGACTGTCCCTCTGTCTGGAGATACAACTCACCACTATAACTGTTCCTCTGGAGATACAACTCACCACTATAACTGTTCCTCTGGAGATACAACTCACCACTATAACTGTTCCTCTGGAGATACAACTCACCACTATGACTGTTCCTCTGTCTGGAGATACAACCCACCACTATAACTGTTCCTCTGTCTGGAGATACAACTCACCACTATAACTGTTCCTCTGTCTGGAGATACAACTCACCACTATGACTGTCCCTCTGTCTGGAGATACAACTCACCACTATGACTGTTCCTCTGTCTGGAGATACAACTCACCACTATGACTGTTCCTCTGGAGATACAACTCACCACTATGACTGTCCCTCTGCTCTAGACATGTGGTTTGCCTCCCTGTTGTTCTGTCTGTCTCAGCGTCTTTTCTGCTGTCACTCTGTACTGCTTCTTGTTCTCTGTCTTCCTGTCGGTCTGTCTGCTTAAAGCCACATACGTTATAAAAGCCATGCTAATGATTTAGGCTATATTGCTGATTAGTGCCTGTCATATGTGTTCCCCTGAAACAACACCTACCCTAAGTGTTAATTACTTTTCCAGGCTTCCAGGCTAACATTTCCCCCTGGTGTCGCTGCTGCCTCTAACTCCTACAGTTTGGTCGGAACCAAATCATCAGTCATCGTATAAAGTCATTCGTATCGCTTTATTAAGACGCATAATAGACTACTAAGGTATTCAAGAAAGAAGTTGTTTCATCTAAATCAACAGGAATACATGATTCAAGATATTTTGATGTGCAACCTAATCCAGTGATTGTCATGAATTTTGGGTTGACAATTATACTGTGGTTGATACATTTTACTGTCAAAATAGGACATCAGAATTTCCAGATTTCTTTTATTCAATAGAGATGAGTGCACTAATTAATATCATAGGCTAATTCATTTGGGGTTCACCTGAGGAAGTGGAAACTCAAAACACATGAACTAGATCGCTAACTCTAACTATAATACCCACTGCTAGTAGCCGTGTATTCATCCATACAGTCATTAGTAAATTAAATGTACGAAAAAAAAGACTTTGTAGTTGTGGGCTACTTATTACCCATGAGACCTATAGGCCTATCCCCTCGCAATGGACAGTCCACATTTCACGCGCACGCTGTTCCATATCTAAAAGCCATATCAAATATCTTGGTAGTGAAATAGTTTCTATTTAGCTGAATGTTGAAAGTTGTGAAATTAATTCCTATATAAGCACACATTGAGTGGTTGAAGTCGAAAGTTTACATACACTTAGGTTGGAGTCATTAAAACTCGTTTTTCAACCACTCCACAAATTTCTTGTTAACAATCTATTATTTCACCAGATTATTTCACTTACAATTCACTGTATCACAATTCCAGTGGATCAGATGTTTTCATACACTAAGTTGACTGTGCCTTTAAAAAATCCTCTTGACGCTAGGGGGCAGAATTTTTATGTTTGGAAAAATAACATTCCCAATGTAAGCTGCCTATTTCTCAGGTCCAGATGCTAGAATATGCATATAATTGACAGAGTAGGATAGAAAACACTCTAAAGTTTCCAAAACTGTCAAAATATTGTCTGTGAGTATAACAGAACTGATTTTGCAGGCGAAAATCTGAGGAAATCCAACCCGGAAGTGACTCTTATTTTGAAAAATCACTGTTCCATTGCCTGCCTTTCGTCCATTTAAAGGGATATCAACCAGATTCCTTTTCCAATGGCTTCCTCAGGGTGTGAACAGTCTTTAGACATAGTTTCAAGCTTTTATTC